>NW_026901276.1:2352500-2385000 GCF_033783945.1 Neopsephotus bourkii
TAAAGGGCTTTAAATTGTGTATATATGTATATATAATGCATCTGACAGAGTCAAGACAGGCTATGAGAATCAGATCCATCCTATACACAACATAAATCACAGCTGAATAATGCACACAAGTTAATATTTTTGCTAGAGTTAGGGTTTCCAAGCACTGCCTTCAGGGTCAAATTCTGATCAGTCTCCCACAGCTTTAGCTTACCTAGTGGCACTGCAAAGAATTTTCTGGCTTTCCTTCTGCAGTTAGATTTGATTCTTAATGGAGCACTAGAGGCCCTAAACCAAGACTTTTAATTTTTTACATAGGCAAGATAATAATTTAATGGGACATTCAGGCAAACTTTCTTACCAGAGCAGCAAACACTGCTCTCTCACACCTTCTGTTTGTTTGTTTGTTTGTTTTTAAAGTAACTTTCCAAAAGGATTTACAGGGTATGGCATTTTTTTTTTTTTAACTATACTTCCTTCTCTCATTTTCAAGAGTGATTGAGCAGTTAGATGTGGTAGGCAATGAATGAACCCAACAGCCCATCAAACCAGATAATCCTCAACAAACTACCAGAACTAACCAGATTACCACTGGCAATTAAGAAATAACTCTCACTTGAACAACTGCCATCTGTGAAGATAATACACTTAAACCATGGAATACAATTTTAACTCCAGTTCTAACTTTCTTCATTTCTATGTTGCTTAACTTTCAGATTTACAGTTTAACTTTGTTTCTCAACTTTGAAATTAAAGAGCCTAAGGGAAAAGCAAGAGATAAAGTGGGCAAAAGCTGAAATGCGTGTAACGCTTTCAGAATACATGAATTTTGTACGTTTTGTTGCCTGCTCTAGAGAGCTCTATCTCAGGCAGTAAAACAAAAGTGACTGACCAGTGAAGCAATGTGCCAGAGCAAACATCATCCAGGTCTTCTTGCAGACCAATCTGTATGGATCACGTATACTGAAAGCCTGTGCTTTCAAAATTTCAAATCACTCCATTAATATAATTAAGAATACACATACTTATGGCTGAAAATTCAAAAGCAATTCCATTAGTATATACATTATATACTTATAAATTGTTGTCTTCACCCTAAACCCAGTACTTTGTTATTAGCTATTCTTTGGTGCATCATGCAAACAGAAGAAATTAATGCGTGTGATGTCAAATTCCAGCCTAACTCATCCTTATTTAAACTGTGTTGTAGTTCAACTTAATGTTTTCTCCTCAAGGAGCCCTAACAGTCACCCCAATTAATTTTCCTACTTAAAACCCCCAGAAATCTGATTTCACAGCCTAAAATGCCATTTTTGTTTAATATTTTTTTACCACTTTGTAGGCATCCAAGTCCTTTTCTTCCTAGAAAGCATGCCTTGCATTAAGTATTTTCTGGGAAACGAAATAATAAGATCGAGATCTGTAAAAACTGGGGTTTTGTTCCATTCTACAGCCAGTCCCCTCCTTCTTCCTTGGCTGTGAGGATATTAGCTCTGAAATTGCTGCTTTGAGTATGTTTCCTGTGTTTTTTTCCTGTAGGTGGCTCTTTAGTGAGGAATTCTGCCACATCTAACCAAGTACATGTGATGATTTTCCATGTCACAGCCCCAAAATATAGGTCTAGAAGTCAGAAAGAGTGTGTACCATGTGTATGAATAATGAAAAAAAAACCCACCTCAATGGATTCAAGTTTCTTTCCCATCAGCAAAAATACTGAATGTACAAATACAGTTTTAAAGGAAGAAAACTCATTTCCTGAAATGCTCATACTTTTGAGTCATTGTGACCAAACTCCAGGGGTTTCTGTTTCCCTCCGATCTTAATATATCGAGCTGTTTTTCTGCCCTAGTTACATCCCTGTAAGACTCACTTTAGTGGAAACACTTTCCACAGTTCTGAGAAAGCATATACGTACAGAGACTACGTAAATGCATGTGGTTGAATTCTGCAAGTTCCTCAATAGCTAAACATGTCTGTTGGTATGTGACCAAGGAACAAACAACCTAGTGCAAACCCCCTGAAATTCTAGTTTATAAAGGAAACAAAGATAAAAAGTGATCTCCTAAATTTAGATATAATCAGCTTATATATGAAGTGTTTCTCATGGAGTTAAATTCCCATTTTGTATTGAGAACTCATCTAGTGCTCACCTAGTTTTTTAGACCGATGTTATTTAGGTTACCTACTTAACAAATGGTATGTGTATCACTAAGGTTCTTTGCACTTTAATTTTTCAATCACATTGTCTGATGGACTTCACTTTACTTCCCTGAGGGAGATGGCACTGCTTTTTTTCCTAAACTCCATGAACAAGCATCCTTCTTCACTTTTCTAGTTATTCTGTGCCTGTAACAACCATTTAATGTTACTCTCTTTTACCGGGTATTTACCCGGCATGCACACAGGTTTGGTAAAAAATGTTGATGAAAACAGTTTCGTTGACTTGCAACTACTGGGTGTTAGCAGTAGCAACTACATGCAACCCATCTGCACCATCAAGAGAGGCTCCCTGAATAGAAAAATGCAACAGCCCACAACACTTTTACTATTAAGGCAGTAAACCCTCAATGACTAGAATTTAAGGAAAAGCCCATCTTTAAGAACAACGCTAAAAAAAAACAACCCTAATTGTGACAACTGCGCACTTCCACACTGCCACCTATTGGGGGATTTTAAAGCACTTTACAAACGTTAGCAAATTCTATCTGAAGGTGTTCCCATGAGATAGATGCCATTCCTGCCCCACAGAGAAAAAGCAACTTGCGGACTATGTTAAAGATCTTCAAAGGCATGCCACTGGTGCTGCCCACCTAGATGCCTAAATATATTTCCTGATCTTCACCATGGATCACTGCAATGCTAACACAGTTGCCAGACTACAAATATTAAGTATTTTGAAAATTAGGTATGTTATTTAGATGCCTAAATGCAAGGTTAAAATTCGCAGCTTAATCAGCTATTTCACTGTCCCGTGGGAGCTGCCCATGGCTGCAATCTGCACAGTGGTACAACCTAGTGACGGATGCAGAAGGCAGCTTCTCTGATAAAAATGACCAGAACATAATTCAGCATACCATACATTTTACAGCAATGCAAGGAAGTGAAACAAGTATTAAAGTTGCAATGGCATTATATTATCTATAAAAGTCTTGGCCAGAGACAGGAAAATATCCTTGCTCTTTTAATTCTCAGCACCCATGAATACTCTTCCTGTTTGTGTTTTACTGGAAAACGACTGATTTAAAAGTCACCTAGTGTTATAATCCCCCTCCACAACTGCCATGTGTCCAACAGCGGTAGTAACAGACCCTTTCATTCACAAGTAAAGCCAGCACAATAAAGAGGAAGAGGAGGAGTAGCTGAAGGGGAAGACAGTGAGAAAGCAGATAAATTCCATTTGTGCTATTAAAAAAAAAAAAGAAAAGTGAACTCAGTGGTTGAAAAGTGAAGATAAAAAGATGAAAACAGTAATCTTGCTACAGAAACCAGAGAATTATGCTCTTGCTCTGCCCCCCCCCTTTTTTCCTTTTTTTTCCCCTTGCTTTCACACTGTACAAACTGTAGCACCCTGAACAACTCACTCCCCTGCTATTTCCAGCACTTTACAGAAACTTTTCAACGTTTCTCTTCGACACATATTTTCAGCAGTGGGGTGAAGACAATAAGTAAACAGGTAGTGAAGGGCTATTTAGAGAGCTGGTCAGTCACAGTAATAATAACGCAAAAAGAAAAAAACCCACATAGCACAGAACATCTATCCTATGCGCTGTAGCCACAGACAGCACATGACCTCTGACAAACAGTTTTCAGAGTAATTTTAATGCTACTCTGGATTTAACTTGACTAACTGGTAGCAATTGAGCACATCTTTTTTTGTGGCAGCAGTTATCTAAAATGCTACAATAACAGCATCAAAAGTAGAATGGTGGAAGATTGGTTTTCCATTGTGCTGCTGAACTGGCATAATGCCCACTTTAAAAGCAATTCGCTGCTCATCACTGAAATCTGGCAGACACGACACTAAATGCCTTGAGGAAAAAAAAAAGGGTCTTGAGAAGGGGGAACCACTCCAACCACCGAGCAAAGAAAAAGGAGGGGAAAAAAAAAAGAAGGAAGAAAGCAAAGAATGATGAATCTATGTAAGAAGAGAAAATTGCAAAATAAAAAGTTTAGCACTGCATGCAGACTCAACAGGCTCCACTTAATTTGCTTGAAGGTTTTATCACAGGCTTGCATTAGTAATAGCAGAACAAAACAAAAGCAAATATATATTTATGTCTGTCTATTGTTCTGATGAAGTGAAAACGTACTGAGTTACGTCAATCATTTGTCAAACACATCTTCCTAGTTTTATTTACCACCAAATATAATGAGTAAATATGTGATAATAAAACTCTTCTTTTTATACGGACATATACAATTTTTTTCCACTACTAAATACAGGTAATGATTTAGGAAGCTTTCAAAATGTCTTTTTACTGTCAATAAAACCAATTCTATTCCCATTTTCATGTTAAAAAAAGGCTTTACAAATGAAAATTCAAATTAAAATTCTGATTATAGTGTAGTGTGACAACACCTGTATTTATAATTTTACTGTCAGCTAGCTCGTAGCGTTTAACAATAGCTTGAAGCAGAAAAGTAATTGGAATTTGTCTGTAACATGCCAGATGACGACACTGGGCATTTTGCTGTGCTAAAGCAAATTTGGTTTGATGACAAAATAACCTTAGAAAGATCGGGACCCCTCCCCCCCAAAGGTTAAATAAACCCATCCTCTACCCAGGGACATATAATGTGCTGTGGTAAACCAAAACAGCTGAGCAGTAGCTGTAGAAATCAGGGTAGCCCTAGAATTGGCAGTCCCCTCCAAAGCAGGCATCCCTCAAGTCCGTCCCTGCAACATTCACCTCCCAGCAGCTTTTCTAAAATGGTGCATTACTCCCATATTATAATCAATATAATTTAGAAACATGGGAGAGAGAGAAAGCAAGCAAAGGCACATTAGGTTGGGAAGAGATGCTAACACATGTGCTGCAGTTCTGAGGACCTCTGTGTGAATAAAAAAGGAAAACTACACCAAAAATGTGCAATGTCGGTGTGAACACAGAAGTACCCTGTGTATAGCAGTGCTTTCCTATTGCCCGTACAGTTACACTCACACGTACTAACTGGTGTGTACTGACAGAGCAGCTTAAAATTAGGACACAAACACGTACATTTTTTAAAAAACAGTAAAAAAAAAATAAATAAGGCAGCTATTCAATCTGAATATTTCAAAACTCAAACACATGCCACTCTCCACACACAACTTGTCTTACTCAAGCCTACAAATTAAAAGCCCATGTTTTTCATTATCCTAAAGACAGCAAAAAAAAAGGAAGAAAAGGAAGCCACATAAGAAAGAAAAACAGAATGACAGTGATGTTTTAGTTTACACTAGATATGGCAACACATACAAACTGTCAAAACTATGGAGTGAAAAAAGCTGTTATCAAGCAACTGTCAAGAGAGTCCTCTGAGATTTAGAAATCTTGTGTTTATTGTAACTACTGCACATTACACAAAGAAAGAAACATCCCTCTTCTTACCACTGCTGCTAAATATCATGCAGGAGAACCCAGACTTCTCCCTCACTATTTAGATTAATTTCCCCCCCCCATGTAATTCTGTGGTTGACAGCACAGGGCCCCTCCTTTGAAGGTTGCCTATTGTCTGGTCAAAGTTCAAAGAGAAACTTGAGGTTTTATCAAACATTATTTCATTTTTAAGAGCTGTCAACACCCATTTTATGTTGTTAACTTGTTGTCTATCATTTAAGAATGGAAACTGTGCACACCAAAACACAGAGAGGAAGAATTTATTTCTTAAAACACCTATGTAGAAAGAGCAAAGATAATGGAAACAGCTATTTTACTAGGCATACTAACAATTCTTTTCAATGTATTTTAACATACTGACTAGAAGTGAGACTTACAGTTAACTGGCAGTAGGCTACAAATTCAAAGGTTTAGTCTCAATGTACTTATGCAGATTTTAAATCACACTTTCTGATTATAAGAAAACCACCACCCCTTAGAGAGAAATCCCCAGCATTTACAGGGTTTCAATACAACCTTCAAAGTATTGTTTTGAGTGATAGCCTTCTATGATAATTTCTCAACCAGGAGCAACACTCCAGTTATACTGATAACTGGGTTAAAAGTTGTGAGCAAAAAATACCTTATGTTTTTCTCATTGCTCACCACAGATCACATTTATTATCACTTCTATGCTTCAGCTTTATATGAAAGCCATCTTTATTCTGAATCCCAGGTCTGATAGAGCAAACATCAGATGAGGTCCCAAGATTCAGCTTGAAATTCTTGAGAAAGAATAAAACCTTCAGTGTATGCGATGATGCACATTTTTATGGATTTTTTTATTGCATTGGTTCTGGGGAGGGAAGTACCAAAACTAAAAGCTCAGTAAAAGAAGCCTCAAATATTACTGTACAAGAGCAAGTGATCGGTTGCCCCTGTGAAGTCAATGTGCCCACAGCATCTACAGTAAATTTAAATGCCTCAGAACTGATGTTATTGCAATTCTAGATTTGTATGGACATCACTCATGTAAATCTTTGATGTACAGACTTCTGTGAGCTTACTTTCTAGCACCATCAGATCCTGTTGGATTTACCTATTCTGGCTACCACTCTGCAGACATTCATCACATCCTGGAAATCACTGTCTGCAGGTATATAGTTTCTCAGTCCTAAGTTCATAGTCTGATGCATCCCAACTGCTGAAACTAACAGGGACATCTTCACATTTTTGCATATAAAGATTATTTTTTTTAGTATTAAGAGCACTTCTTCAAAATGTCATAATATTTATGATCATCAGATGAAAATAGTTCAAAAAAATTCAGCCTGACATATTATATTTCCCAAAACTACCATGACCACTTAGGTGTAATCTTATCTCCAAATACTGGATAATCTCAAATAATACAGTGAATAATATATTATCTCAATAGAAAACATAAAATGATTGAGAAATTTAATAATAAGTGAACCTTTCCCACATAAAATTGCATTGTTAGCTGTATTATTTCCTAGCTTTTGACTCTCAAGTACTTCCCCAGATTATAAGAGTCGTAAAGTATCATAACGATTAGTGCATAAACAGCTGCAGCTACATGTCCATTTAACACTGTCTTTTTAAAAATATATATTAATACCCTAATATAAGCTTACACACACACGAAAGTTAAGACACAAAAGAGTGGTCTGATTCAAGAATATGAAATAAGTCTACAAAGCCTCACTATTTTCAAGACTGGCAGTGTTGCAAGACTGCATAGATATGATCCATATGTTAAAAATCTATTCAAGTACTTATTGTTCCATTAAGTAGTAAGAGTTCCTGTGAGGGGACTGCACCAAAAAAAGGACTATACGGAAGGTGTGGTGCAGGGCAAGGGTGAACTCTTGAACTGGTCCTGGGCTTCAATTATGGTTAGGCTTAGAATCATCGAAGTTTGTAAGACATGCTGAAGTTAGCCTAATACATCAAGATCTTTTCATCTTATGCAGCCTACCAAATAGCCTTTGAAAGTTCATAAAAAGCACTCAGATAGCTGTCTTTTTTAGTCATGTCTGACTGAGAAGCTCACCTGCCAAATTCTCTCCTTCTTTATATATGCTTCCTAAGGGCTGGGAGACAGAGGGGAAAAAAAAAAAAAGATGAGAGAGTGCCATTATAGCTGAAATTCAACAGATTAAAGTTAGCATCATCAAAATAAAGAGCTCCTTCCATTAATCATGAAATTTAGTGTATTGGAATATATACCAGACCTATTTTACTGAACAGGAAAATTCAGCACCAGAATATTGTTGAGTTAGCATTATCAGTGGAAAAAATATGCTCTATTTCCTATTATTTATGAAGCCCTATCCTTTTCTTTCTTACCAATTACATTCCCTATCATTTCCAAAATATACAAACTGTTTTCAATCAACAGATTTCTTTATTACAGCGTGCTGCATGCTTGTTACTGCCTCTTTTCTATATTGAACCCTTGATTGGACAAGCATTTCGAATTTAACATGGACTGTGATTGCACACATCAAACAAATTAAACCTGCCAATCTCTTTTTGGAGGATATCCTTTATATACACTTTTGCTGAAGAGTACCCAAGTATATTTTCTTAGGAGAAATGAGGAAGGATGAAATTATCATTATGGCAGAGTCAGAAGACATTTATTTTCCCATGCTATGTAACTGGCCTTGCATCCTCTATTCCTCTTTTCAAATGAATTATTTTATAAAAGAAAACCACACTTACTGACTTTCTGAGTATCTCAGTGGTTGTTTTACAATCATCAATCTATTTTTCCCTTTGACCAAATGCTAATGGTGTTGAAAAAATGAGAGACCTTACCCATAAGGCCTGAAATGGATTTTCCTTAGGTTAACCAGTTGCAAAGCCAGATTACACTATTATTTCTAGAGTAACAGAATTTACATGCATTGGGTTTGGGTTATGCAACCCTCTTCAAAATAAGCCTCAACTTTGTATAGCTTCTGCCTGTGCAAACAGGATTAAATTATAGATGGAATTACTTAAAAAGAATACATCCCACTAAGATGATAATACTGGTAAGCAGTTTCCATTAAAAAGGCAGTTCAGAGACATGTTGGTTGTAAATCAAGTTCAACTGGGAAGAAGTTTAAACACATGAAATCAAATAAACAGAAACCCCCACAATATCAAACCCAGAACTGCCTGAAGTTAAGACAACCAAAGACGAGGAGTGAACAAAACCCACTGAATAAATTAGAAAAAAATTAATGAAGATATCTGCTAGCAAGATGTGGCAAAAAGCATACACAGATCTTTGCACTTATTACAGCTTAATATAAAGTCCTCTACTGCAACTGCTCATGAAACTGAGACACCCTCATCTGGAAGACACAATCAGTTTCAAGCTTTATCTGCATCACCAGGCAAAGAAAGAAAAAAAAGAGTATTCACACTGCTTTTACAGCTGCTGAGCACTGAATCTTCATTCCAAAGATGTAGGTGCTAAGGCCAGCTTTGCTACCACTTTCCAACATTATACAAGACCAGTTACTGAATTAATCTGGGTTTCATTTTCTGTCTGCAAAACAGGTTTGATGGCACCTACTGCTCTGACCTACTGCTTCTCCTGTACTGCAAATTCCACAGGCAAGAGTGGTCTTCAAAATCGCCTATTTGTGGTGCATCAGACCTCTAGATAGCAGCATAATACAAATAATAACTAATGATGTGAACCCAGCCTTCTGAGAGAAGAGGTAAATCAGTATACTACATTTACAATTTTTGCTCTAGAGATACCTCTGTCAGCATCTGTATTTTTTTTTATTGTGTGAAACATTCCTCTTCTACTGCTGAAGATAATTATTTGAGTTACTGTAAGTCATTCTCAGTAAGGCACTTTTGGACAGTATTCAGTGTCATCAAAAGCTCACAAGTCTCTGAGAATGAAAGCCTCACTTCTTGTCTCTCAGAGAGAGAGGAAAGAATACAACAGAGGACTTTGATCTTGAAACTATGAACTTCTATCTCTTTCTATTTTCTATTCATCTTCTTAATTTTGCTGAAACTGGTAAATTCAATACTGATAGTGAAATCAGGTATCTAGTCTAGAATAAAAGGGTCAACTGCACATTTCAAATGTGGTATGTAAAAATCAACAGAATTGGCTGAATTTCTTAAAAGTTGAATTAGAAAGCTTAGGATGAAACTTCAGGAAGAGTCTGCTGCTCTACCTTGCTCTCATTTGACACAGCATTTACACCAACTAGGTACCGCATTACTAGTTGTTGCTTTGATATTCATTAAAAATAAAAAAGCACCCCAAGAATAATGAAGATTTACTGCAGCCAACAGACTGAGCACTCGAAGACCATGCTAAACACAAAGGATCAACACTCCTTGAAGGAGGGAGGAATGGTCATGGTCTTTTACTGCTGCTTTCTACTTAACTACCCGGCTTGATCCTCTGCAATAGGCAAACTATCTTTGTATACATTTTAAACAGCAACACTGAGCTAGTCAAATTCGCCACTGATTAAATAGAACTTAAGATTAGAAAGCAACGTGACTGCCCACAGTGTATTAATGAATCAGGCAGCCACATGCTCTGCAGGAAATAAAAAGTGGGTTTAACATGACCTGTGAGCTATTGCTTTCAACAGTTGTGTGGGGCTGGCGAGGCCACTCTCAGCTGTCACATTCTGTAAGTGAGAGCTTAGTGTGGAGCTGCACTGCAGCAACAATTCTGCTTTTGCAAAGGGAAGGACATGCTATACACTGCCCTGCTGATCCTACTACACTGCCAGGGAAAGCAATGTCTCCTATCCATAAAGACATCCATCTTGCTTTTATAAGATGTTTTATTCTTCAGCATGGGAACGTTTCATATATATGTATGCATACATACACTACAAACAAAACAGCTCCATATTTGGTATGACTGAAGATCTGCCTAGCAATCCACAACTGGGATGAGAGAAACTGCGCAGGAAAATGAACTTTCTAACCCACATCGTCAGACAGATCTATTGCTCTGCAGACAACAGACCCAAATGTTCTCTTACAAATACTTTGGACTTTTCACACTGAAATAAATAATGGTTTTGTGTCTAATTACAAGCTTTATGTGAAGATAACACAGAATCACAGAATTGCTAGGGTTGGCAGGGACCTCTTGGGATCATCTAGTCCAACCTCCTGTTGAGGCTGGGTCACCTACAGCAGATTACACAGGAACATGTCCAGGAAGGTTTTGAATGTCTCCAGAGATTGAGACCCCATAACCTTCCTGGGCAGCCTGTTTCAGCACTCTGCCACCATCAATGTAAAGAAGTTTTTCCTCATGTCGAGGATGCAACTTCTTGTGTTTTAGTTTATAGCCGTTGCTCCTCATCCTATTGCCAGGCACCACTGTAAAGAGTCTGGTGCCATCCTCCTGGCACCCACCTTTGAGATACTCATATGCATTAATGAGATCCTCTATCAGTTTTCTCTTCTCTAGACTAAGCATGCCCAGATCCCACAATCTCTCCTCATAAAAGAGATGCTCCAGACCCTTGATCATCCCTGTGGCCCTCCATCAGACCCTCTCCAGTAGCTCCTTGTCTTTCTTGTACTGAGGAGCCCAGAACTGGACACTACTCCAGATATGGCCTCTCCAGGGTCATGTAGAGGAGAAGGATCACCTCCCTCAACCTGCTGCCCACACTCCTCCCAGTGCACCCCAGGATACTACTGGCCCTCCTGGACACAAGGGCACGCTGCTGGCTCAGTGTCAATTTATCTACCAATTCTCCCAGGTCCTTCTCAGCTGAGCAGCTCTCCAGTAGGTCAGCCCCAAATATTTTTGGGCCAAATTTATTCTGACAGCAGTTCTACTGACTATCAGCCAGAAGATTCTACCAAACTTCCCACAGGTTATAAGAAAGTGCCAGATAATAAAACATGAGGAAAAGCCTTAAGAAATACTCAGTTATTATTGTGAACACTGTAGGAAAATATTGTCATCTGATAACCTGGAAGAAGGAGAACCTTTATAACAACACATTGCCATCTCTATAATGTCTAATGTAGGCTCCAGTGCCTTGGTATTTCAGAATGGACAGTTCTGAGATCTACGGGTAACAACTGTTCAATTATGTACGAAGGATTCAATGCAACAGCCTACTGACCAGTAAAGACTTTGATGGTATCAAGGACAACACACTGGTGAAATTACAGCAAGTTGATTTTTCAAAGCTTTCCACCTTTAATGTATACATGGTATTGTGGAACAGGCTTTCAGAAATCAGGTATCTAACACTAATAAATTATGCACCGATTATAGATGACCTTTGGAGTTGCTAAAGGTACAGTCACAATCACACATTCAAAAAACCCTGCTTTTCACTATAATGCGTGAATGTATGAAATTAAATGAGGCTTGCAATATAATCAGTGTGGTTGGCTGCTTTAATATATTCCATTTCAATTTAAAATCACCACAAGCCAAGAGTGATGAATCTAATTTGATCAGTTGTTCACAAAAACATTGAAAAAGAGATGTAAGCAGACCTATCAACAGCTGGTAACATGGCCTGCTTTCAAAAGCAATTAATCAGTTTTTACACAACTAGAAACTCTTAAAATATTCAAAACCAGTTAAAGACCTGCAGTATTAGCAAAAGGATAGTAGAAAGGAATTCTCCTAGTAGAAGCATCTTACACATCAAGTTGCTGCTTAAAAAACCCAAAAGCCAGTATATTCAAATAAAAAGGTCAAATCTCTAATAAAAAGGTGCAGTCGTGTGGTGCGCTAACAGGAATGACCACTGTAACTTGACTTCACAGGTTTGGCCACTTTTTATGACTTGTTTCAATTGTATTTCGCATTTAAATGGCTTTTATGAGTTCCCTCACATATTAAAAGTGCATATTTGACTGCAATCAAGTAAGTCCACAGTTTACAAATAACTTACTATAGAGCCTGGCATACAGAAAAAATACCACACTTTCAGAAACAGAACAAGCTTCCATGTAATTAACGTAATTAAAAAATATATAGACCTGCTTATTTCCCACTTAAAAAATACCGAGGCAAACGCTGTCTTACCTACTGTGTCTTTCATGCTTGCCATACCTTAACTTTGTGCGTGGATTTTGACCCTGGAGGCTGCCATTTTTCCCTGGCTGAGAAAATTCTTCCAGAAACTAGTGAAATTGATTCTGATTAATGAGACTGAAACTAACTTACAAATGGAACAGCACCTTACCAGACTGCACCCGTTCAGTCAGTCGCTTATTAGCATCTGCATGAGAGGAAATTTTTGAAACCATTTCAAATCAAGCAGAATTATCCAAAACATAGCTTAGACTGTAGCAGCAGATGACTAGTAGACAAGCCTTATCTGGAGAATGATGATCTGGTGTATCAGCACATCAGCACTGTTGGAAGACTTGGAATTCAATTGCCATTTACTTACTCAAACCGTTACCGTTGTCGATTTGAGGAAATGACTTTCTCACAACATCAGGCATAAGGACAGCATATGCAAAAGTAAAACAAGACACCTGAAAGCAAATTGCTCTGTCAAAAACAGTCACTAAAACAGGGGAGATGACAAAAGACTAAAGCATTTGCTGCTGCACAGAAGATCAACTATAAACAGAATAAAAATGCCATTTGTGATCTGGTTTTGCATCAAGCATGTGGCCAGAATTAAATACCATTGCTTTATTTTGCTTACGATGAAACCATAAAGCACACATGAGGTACTTAATCCAAAAAGGCTTGAAATAGAGAAAAGATAAATATATATTTAATGAACACTTTGCACAAGTTACTCAAGACCTTTTGTTCAAGTATTTGATAATAGCTAGCTTTATCCCAAGTAAAGATGTAGTCTGTTAGCTACATATCAACATTATAACAACACATTTTTTAAATTTGAGCTTTTGTGACAGTCTCAAATGTCTGAGATCTAACTCACTGTCATTTTCAACCTTACTCACCTTCACCTGCTTCCCACACAATATTTTATGCATTAGGAGGCAAAACAGATCTCTGAAGCACAGGGGAAAAGGTAAGATGAAAAAGAAGCGTATTTCTTTTCTGTCTGGAAAAGGAATATGCTATACTGCGAAATAAAAAACATTTAATAAACCTCTGCCCACCTTAAACTAAATGTTTGTCTGACTGTAAGGAGCACGACAAATATGCAATTTGTAGCGATATACATAATTTCAGAAAAAATCTCCCAGAACTTGTTTGCTTAGGTTAATTTCTGGACTGGCTGCCCAACACAGGATTCTTTCAGACCATGTGCAGAGCAGTCTTATGTTATCCTCTAAAAGAACAGCATCTGAATATTGCAGTACTTGCTTGCAGGGGACCTGTAAGGTCTATAGGTTCACAGAGGTGGATATATCTATAGGTTTATGAGGGGGAAGTCATGTTTGACCAACCTTATAGCCTTCTATGAGGAAGTGACTAGGTGGAGGGATGATGGTAGAGCAGTAGATGTGGTTTTCCTTGATTTCAGTAAGGCATTTGATACTGTCTCCCACAGCATTCTCATAGATAAGCTAAGGAAGTGTGGGCTTGACGATCAGGTAGTGAGGTGGATCAAGAACTGGTTGGAAGGAAGAAAGCAGAGAGTTGTGGTCAATGGTGCACAATCTGGCTGGAGGTCTGTGACTAGTGGAGTCCCTCAGGGGTCGGTGCTGGGACCAGTGCTGTTTAATATTTTCATCAACAACCTGGATGAGGGAACCCAGTGTACTCTCAGCAAGTTTGCTGATGACACTAAACTGGGAGGAGTGGGTGACACACCAGAAGGCTGTGCTGCCATCCAGCGAGACCTGGGTAGGCTGGAGAGTTGGGCGGGGAGAAACTTGATGAAATTCAACAAGGGCAAGTGTAGAGTCTTGCATCTGGGGAAGAACAACCCCATGTACCAGTACAGGCTGGGGACTGACCTGCTGGGAAGTAGCGAAGGGGAAAGGGACCTGGGGGTCCTGGTGGATAGGAGGATGAACATGAGCCAGAAATGTGCCCTTGTGGCCAAGAAGGCCAATGGCATCCTAGGGTGCATTAGAAAGGGTGTGGTTAGTAGGTCAAGAGAGGTTCTCCTCCCCCTCTTCTGCCTTGGTTAGGCTGCATCTGGAATACTGCATCCAGTTCTGGGCCCCTCAGTTCAAGAAGGACAGGGAACTGCTTGAAAGAGTCCAGTGCAGAGCCACAAAAATGATTAAGGGAGTGGAACACCTCCCTTATGAGGAGAGGCTGAAAGAGCTGGGTCTCTTCAGCTTGGAGAAGAGGAGACTGAGGGGTGACCTCATCAGTGTTTACAAATATGTAACGGGTGGGTGTCAGGATGATGGAGCTAGGCTTTTTTCAGTGATATCCAGTGATAGGACAAGGGGCAATGGGTGTAAACTGGAGCATAGAAGGTTCCATGTTAACATCAGGAAGAACTTCTTTACTGTGAGAGTGACAGAGCACTGGAACAGGTTGCCCAGGGGGGTTGTGGAGTCTCCCACATTGGAGATATTCAAGGCCCGCCTGGACAAGTTCCTGTGTGATGTACTCTAGGTTACCCTGCTCTTGCAGGGGGGTTGGACCAGATGATCTCTTGAGGTCCCTTCCAACCCTTGGGATTCTGTACACAGCTGCTGTGTATGCACCTTCAAGCTATGTATTAGACAGATAGAACTGCCAACATACTGTTCTTCCTGGATAAACTCATGTGCTTTACCAATACAGAATTTATAAAAAAAAACAACTTTATTTTTTCCCCTTTTAAACTTCAACTTTTGCATTTTTTTCCTGTCAGACTGGCCATCAGTAAGTACTTATTCCCTCCTAGAAAACTTCTGTACACTATAAAGTCAAACTTCCTTGGAAAACAGCCGTCTTTATGAGTTGTTGGTGCTGCAGTTAACTGATGTTCATTACCACTAGTATCTGGGATTGGGAATATCCAATCTCCCAGTAGCCACTGGTTACAAGTGTTGGCTTACAAACTCTGTATGATAGCAGCACAAACAATATGCAAGAATCACCCCAGCACACATTGAAAGAGGGATATGTTTCCTCTGTCACACAACAGAGAGTGACAAGAGTTGAAATACGCCACCAAGACTATCCCTTGTCACAGTCGTGCAAGCTAACTGCAAGGGAACAATTTCATTACAGTCACCTTCACAAATATAAGAAAAAAACCCCACTACTGGCAAACTCATGTTACCTGTTCCTAATGTAATTAGACTTCATCAAAGATGAAGGAATACAAGAAATAATTAGTCATACTTCACAAAATGCACACAAAAAGCCACCAAGTAACTGTTGTCCACTATTTTCATGAAACAAACATGACAAAATACTCCCTGCCAACTTTAACTTGCAACCCCATAATTTGAAACACTGAGTTTCCAACTCAGTTGACAAGACAAAGAACCACCATGGTTCAGCACCTGGGAGGATCACTGCTGCTCTAAGCTAGTGTACAGCCACATTAAGAAATGCACTATTTTGTTTTAACATACTGGCCAATTTCAAAAGAAAATGAAAACCAATCACTTTATAACTTTTTCAAGCAACTTTGCTTTTCTTTTTCTGTTTCCCCCCATATGCTCCTCCCAAATCCTCCTTATTCATCACAAAACACTACAGAAGTGGATAAACCACACACCTCCAGGTATTCTGGTATAGGGGGCAGCAAATTCTTTCTTTTCAAAGACCCCTACCCATGTGATGTAGAAGAATTTGTATCTTCTATCCTGCTCTTCAATGGAACATAAGACTGACCATTCTGAAATAGTGAGAGATAACAGGCTCAGCTGCCAATACTACATCAAGGACACAACAGTGTACTCTGTCCCTTTACTGGGATGTCAATATATTTGCTTTCTTTCCTCCCTAGGGAAGATGTCTGCTGATCACTTCCAGTTTTTGAAAAGTCAGCAATTTTGAACAGGGACCACAGGAGATATGTATTCCACAGAACAACGGATGTGAGACAGGGATGCAGGTTACTTGGGTACCAGAACATTCAGTACTTTCCCACAAAGACTGCATTAGCAGATGACAGGAGACTGAACACATAGCAAACAAAATGCTTTGCAGATTTTAGTGTCCTTGATGTTGCAGCTGATCTGGAAGAGAATGTGCAAAGTCCCTCATGCAAAGATAACCTTTGATCTTGGTGTACTAACTTGATACTTTTACAAAGTTGTGCGTGCCTTTTGTCTTCTACACTCCTTAAAAAGAGCCTACAAGTAAAATAATGGCTTATTTGAGGCTGCTCTGTTATAAAGGAAATACATTTTAAATGGCATTCTTAAATCAACTTTGTAAATGTATTTTTTTCCTTTTCATGCTCGACACTCAAGCAGAAAGAATCATAGAATCATAGAATAGTTAGGGTTGGAAAGGACCTTAAGATCATCAAGTTCCAACCCCCCTGCCATGGGCAGGGACACCTTGCTCTAAACCATATCACCCAAGGCCTCGTCCAACCTGGCCTTGAACACTGCCAGGGATGAAGCATTCACAACCTCCCTGGCCAACCTATTCCAGTGCCTCACCACCCTAACAGGAAAGAATTTCCTCCTTATATCCAATCTAAACTTCCCCTGTTTAAGTTTTAACCCATTACCCCTTGTCCCTAATGAAGTGTCCATCCCCAGCATCCCTATAGGCCCCCTTCAGATACTGGAAGGCTGCTATGAGGTCTCCCCGCAGCCTTCTCTTCTCCAGGCTGAACAGTCCCAACTTTCTCAGCTGACCTTCGTTCTATGATCTGTAGAATACCAAACTCCTCCTTGGGATAACTTCATCTGCAGTTATCAAAATCCCTGTATTTACTGAATATGGAAAAGCAGAGGTTGATGGAGTTGGCTTTTAACTGCTAAAATCTTTTGTGTGCAAAAAAAAAAGCTATTAATAAAATAATAGCTATTCACCTTGAAGACTGTAAATTAATTTCCAAATGACCCCATACAAGAAGTTTAGTCTCTAGATTTGTCCCTTTGAAAAACAGTAGGGACTTAGAAGAATGACACCCTCTGTTTCTGTACAGGTAACCATAAAACAGCAGCCTGCTCCCACGACAGAAGCCAGAACTCTGTTCTGAAAGTGATTTTTTACAGGCTGCTTTACAGATCTCACGACAGACTTTTCTGAAGGACTGGTGGGAGTTATGGCATTTCTCCTCATGGTTAAAATTCATGACTAGATGCCTTTCCCCAGGTATTTACAGTTAGCTATGTCTACTTTAGAAATAGGTTATTGTGGGATGCAGAAGCGGTATATTTCAGAGCAACATGCTCTTTTCACTTTGTTTTAGTTAACAGAGGTTGTAACTGGTGAAGGATAAAGAAACTACTTTGATTTTAGTTTTTATTCTTTGACGAAAAACCTTGAAGTGACTGGAGGGCTGCATGTAACCATTTTCCATATCTGGCAAATCCATGGACTATGTCTCTGGTGTAACTTTTCCAGTAGTACTACTTTCTGGATCTCATCTAGTCACCCTGGATCTCCTTTATAAACAATGAAGCAAAGAGGAAGTATTTCTCATGTGTGATCCAAACCAGCCTAGTATAGATGAGATTAACTGAGCCATGCCCTGGAACTGCCTAATTCTGCCAACTATACAAAAGTAGCACAGGCTGATAAATTCACATACAAATGCTTGAACTCTGAGACCTCAATGCCAGCGGAGATGAAGTGCATCCCTTCATTGGGAGTTTTTTCCATTAGTGATATTTGGTGTGGAATGCCTGCTTTGCTTTATGTAGACAGCAAAAGAACAGCAGAACCCCTGTTCACACAGCAGCTATATACTCAAGTACCTATATAACGACCTGAACATGAACCAGAAACAATACCTCACAGTAAAGAAGGCCAACACACCCTGGGCTGCATTAGATAAAGCATCACCAGCAGGTTGAGGTAGGTGATCCTTCTCCTTTGCTCAGCCCTGGTGAGACACAGCTGGAGTGCTGGGTTCCTCAGGCTCCTCTCCATCACGTCAAGTGACAGACCAAGAGGCAATAAGCATAAACTGGAATACAAGAAATTCCACTTCAACATAGTACCTTCCTTTTTTACTGTGAGGGTGGTCAAATGGCAGAACAGGCTGACCAGAGAAATTGTGCAGTCTCCATCCATAGAAATACTTGAAATTCTGAGCAACCTGCTGTAGGTGACCCTGCTCTGAGCAGAGAGCTGGACTAGATGATCTCCAGAGGTGCCTCCTTGCCTCAGTCATTCTGTGATTCTCTTGCTAGGACTGAACTGGTATCTCACCTCTCTTGTGAGTCTTGGCAGTCTTACAGTCTTGGCACCAAGAAAAACTTAGTGAAGTATATCATCACTGCCAGTACAGAGTGGAGACATATATAGTCTCTTGGTCACTTCACTGAACTGTGACTCTTTGGCTTTTTGAGCTATTTCATACATTAGGAATACCCACCTCTCATCTCTTCTAGGACCTCACTGTTGCATGTGTAGCACGAGCGACAAATTTTGTCCCAAATATCACTATATACACACTACTTTGGGAGGCATATCCAGTGGTGGATCATCTACGGGTGAGGAGAAAATCCTACCCATGGAAAGATAAAGGATCTTTTGTTCATTCCTCTTCCAACTTTGCACCTATCAAAGCAAAACATCAGATGCATTTCCTCTAAAGGGAGGAAAACCTTTACATGTACCCCCACTCATTCCTGAGCTTGTCGCTGCTCATTTCCTCACTCTCTTTTTAAAGGCAACGTATATCAGCTGAAAAGATAAGGGTGGCTTCTTACTTTATAAAAGGCCTGTCACTGGGGTGATTTATATTATCTTTATAATTGGGATATATTGCACTAGAGAACTTCGCTTTACAATGAAAAGTTTATTTGACCTTCAGGCATTCCCTGGGCCTCACTTAGCTAGGCCCAGTTGGTGACATAAAGCACCCACACTGTTGCGAAGTCTTAAATGTAGAACTTCCTGCATAAGATCAACAGCATTTTTCTCCTGAGTGCTGTCTGTAGTTCACGGTCTGCAAAGGAACGCTATTTTAAATCCAAAGTACATATACCAATCTAAATTATGCCAAAACCATGGTTTATCGTAATAATGGCCTTCAAAAATGTACTATTCAACAGAAGTACTGGTCTGCTCCAGACATTTCAAAAACATCAGTGTGCAGTTACTGAAGAAACTTCCCAAGAAGGATGTACTCCATCTGTAAAACTGCTGATTTCTGCAAAGAGAGACTTCCTCACAAATTGTATTTCATGTTTAAAAGAGGAAAAATAATGCACCTTCTTTACCACATTCTTTTTCCAGAGACTTTTTTCCTCCCGTTTTACACATCCAGAGCAGGATGATACAGAATCCTGTTTTCAAATTAATCCAACTCTGTAATTCTTTCAGAGATGTCTAGTGCCAATGTAATGCTCTGCTGACCATTGTGCAATGGTTTTCAGTAACATATACACTGATACATGCAGATCTTGTTAAAAACTTCCCTAATCAAGAAAAACTCACAGGATAACAAGTACAATGTTACTTTGGGGAGCTGCTACTAGAAATGCAGGACATAATTTTAACCTCACTGGGTTCAAACAACCCTTAAAAATAAAGGCTGCTTTCTGGAATGAACCATTTCACTGTCAAGCTGTACTGCAAATGACTTTCATTTACTGCTACCTCTCCAAATCCTTTAGCATTTCTACTTCTCATGACTTCCCCAAATTTTCTATACTGTGAACTTTATGATTGTTTTTTGTCAAATTAACGTCATACATCTGGTTTGTTCTTTTATGTCTTTATTCTTCTTTTGCACTAATGCTCTTTCCTTGTGTAATTCAGAATAGGTGTTTCTCCTTTCCTTTATAAAAGACAACCTTTTCAACAAGACACCCCACGTGAGTCCCTATGACAGCCTAATAAAAAGATACTTCCGTATTATTATTGGGCTCTTGATTATGGTACCACCTTAGTGCCATGGAATTTGATGTGACAACTGGAAGTCCTTTACCTGTTCTTAAAAAGCAAAGACTTACCAAATAACTAAAGCCCATAACCTTTCCCCCACCTCCCATGAAAAAGAAAGGTTTACCTTGTAATTGCCATGTTACAAAAAATCCTCAACAACTCAAATCCTCTCAAACTGCAACAGAATTTTTGAAGTGCAGTGCTGAACTACTCATATTGTTTCCACAGTCAGAGCAGAGGCACACAGACAAGTAACTGAAAGGCATCCTAATGTATGAATGTGCAACTTAAGGCTTTACCATGGCAATTACCTGTTTATCTTATCCTGTGAAAATGTGTAGTTACATGTTACCCTTCTTTTCTTTATCCTCCTAAAACCTTTGTAAAGTCTAAGTGTACTGTTACTCTCCTTTCAAGTCTCTATTTTTGGCGAAGGATGCTAACACAACAGCAGGCTTAGGGCTTTCACGGCAGTAAAGCAGTGAAAGGGTGCTGGAGGGACAGCTTGAGAAAAGGTATATTTGGTTACCTACACCCTACGGGTCAGCACCAAGAGGACAAAAATTGGGACTGTTCAGCCTGGAGAAGAGAAGGCTGCGGGGAGACCTCATAGCAGCCTTCCAGTATCTGAAGGGGGCCTATAGGGATGCTGGGGATGGACACTTCATTAGGGACTGTAGTGATAGGACAAGGGGTAATGGGTTAAAACTTAAACAGGGGAAGTTTAGATTGGATATAAGGAGGAAATTCTTTCCTGTTAGGGTGGTGAGGCACTGGAATAGGTTGGCCAAGGAGGTTGTGAATGCTTCATCCCTGGCAGTGTTCAAGGCCAGGTTGGACGAGGCCTTGGGTGATATGGTTTAGAGCGAGGTGTCCCTGCCCATGGCGGGGGGTTGGAACTTGATGATATTAAGGTCCTTTCCAACCCTAACCATTCTATGATTCTATGACAAATCACTAGTGTTAAATGCCATAACAGGACAAAAAGGATACTTTCTGGTACTTGGTAGAACACACAGGCATGTTTATATGCTAATAGACTAGATACTGAAACAAAATGCTTGTTTTGTCTTAATAAGAACTCCTGACTGAATACCTTTCATGTTCAAAATTTGCCACAGCAATACAATAAAATCAAAATGAAGCTAAGAGTTCAGATAATATTCAAAAGTTCAAAAAGGCATAGACACTTCACTGTAATTTCTGAATAATATCAGTTTCCGTTTTCTGGAAAACATCGAGAAAATATTGGTTTTACATGTCCTCATAACCAGGTCGACTTTCTGGCTTTTTGCATTACTGCTGTATCTGAAATATGGCTTAAACTGTGAAGCAGTTGATAAATCTTTGGAGAACAGAAATGGAAAAAATAGAAATATTGCTTTTAAACTTTCATTCAGACTTTCCAAAACTAAACATCTGGATAAGAACCTCTACGTATTTCTTTCTCTCTACATGCAACTACTAGAAGAGTTGGAACAGTTGTGATTCACTGATGCATGCATTTTTTGTTCCAACATCTGCTGCTTTTGCAAAATTAGGGACATGTTTCCAACCAAGAAGCTACACTTTGGACTTCCTAAATTTAAGTAATATTTGAAACAATTTAATTATGTGTTACCATGAAATTGCATGTGTGATAACCAATTTCAAATCCATTGATTTCTGTACAAAATTTAAAGTATGAAATAATATAAATTTCCCACATCAAAGTATTGATTACTATAGTTTACCATTACTGTTCAAAAGCATTGTAGCTAATGTTCTTACAAAGTATGCTGACTATTATTTGTTTTTGGTGACTCACTACCAACTATTTTTCATTAAGAATGCTTTAAACTACAGGCTCCAAAAACGTAAAACCAAAAAAGTCTAGTTTAAGGTGAATACGCATGTATATGATTTATGAACAGTAAAACCCCCCACATTTCCCTTTAATGTTTCTTTGCCCTCCACCAAGACTATGTGACACAATTTTTAAGAAAAATATTAACCTGATAAATGTGCTTCTGTTATGTTCTGCTGGCTGTTTACATAACATCGACTGTTAACACCAGAACTATGAAACAATACCATAACTAGCTAAATGTGTTAATTCCAAGTCTGTAAAATTCTATTAATGTCAAATATTATTTGTTTTTATCATCTAAATAAACTAGCTTAGACTGTCACTCACTCCTTTTTATTCATTTTTTGTTTTGTCTTACTGCACGCATCTCTCACAGAGTGAAAAATGTCTGTTTAAAGATAAGTGGAAATACCACAGTACATAACGTTTTCATGTCAAAATAATTACATTATTATATTCTGAGTTAAATAATATAAGATAGGAAAACATTTTGATATGCATTTAACAGTTGTAATCCTGAAGGATCAAATCAGCTTTTTCTAAACTCATTTCTGTTACATAAAAACAAAAAGCTCCCTAACCTGACCAAATGCCTCTCTCATCCAAGCCCCCATCACAGAAGAGGGCCAAGCCAAGACATAAGAACATCCTGCTAAGTTTTTTTTTTTTCAAGGCTGAGCCACATTTTGGCCTGTCACAGAAGACCCATTTGTTCTCAAAAGAATGCCAGTGGAAGTGATGAAATTTGGTGGTTGGACTGTTATGAAGAGATGATCACTGAAATGGATGGAGAGGCAACAAAAATGTAATACTGCTTTATGAATGCAAGTTGGTTTTTTATTTAATAAACCAACTTTAAGCTGCATTTAGACACTTCTCTGTCTTGAGCTATGTTTTTATATGTACACGATGGACCATTTTTGTGTCCCCTATGGAATAAACCAAGTATTTTCTATTATGCTATTCTCTACACAATCTTCTAGCCCTTAATAAAGAGAAGAATTTATCTCCATCTATTTCTTTTGGAAAAGAGTGTAACTGTACCTTCTTGATGCATTTGATATAAATCCTTTGTTTGTTAAGGGATACAGAAAGATATTTAAAAATATATGTCTCAAATGCAGTTATTATACTTTAGTAAATATAATAATTAAAATAATCTCATTTGCAGTATTAATTTAAATACTGGGTTTTTTTTCTCCCCCAGTTTTCACAACCTGTCTTCACGAATAATGACGCTGTTTCTTTTAAAGGTCAATATATTTCAAACCGCTCTGGAGACGAATTCTTAGGGCTCATATGCCTAGCAGGTATGGGTTGAGGTAAGTACATTTAACATCAAAAAGAGATTCCTATCACCCGTGGAGTCAGGCCAAATTTGGGAGCTTAAAATAGCTTTTGGCAAGTATACAGTAGAGCAGTTGCCTTATGTAATAAACACAGAAATATTAGGCACTAACACATGTGCAACACAGCATCAAGTCTTGAAGCACTCCACAGAAATGTCAATATTCCAATAACCCATTTACTTCATATTTCTATTTCACCACTTCCCTTCTGAAATTACACAGAGATTACAATTTTCTTCTGTTATATTAGTATCACAAATTGTGATTGTTTTACTATTTTACAGCATCCCTTTCACATGAACACTGTTTTCTGTTCCTCAAAGTATCTTCTCCTTGGTATTTTGCTTTAACACTGCCACATAAGAAATGCATGCTTGTCACAATGAGTGCAAGAGAAAGCTTTGTATTTCTTATGTCATTTTGATACATCATGATTTTACAGTGAAAAAAATCACCAAATCTAACACTTCACAACACTATCAAAGGTAGCACATGACTTATTTAATACACAGCAAACAGAGTTTCTATCTGCCCAGTTTTAGTAAAATATCAGGACAACAGAGCCATAAATCGTCCTGAATATTAATTTTCTCTAACCTGCAGTAAACCATTTTTGGTTTCAAACTGCACAGTTTAGACAAATCTATAACCAAGTATGTGGGACAATAAGTAATGAATCAGCACACAGACATGACTGTAGATTGATACAGGAAAACACATTTTAAAAAGCAGTTTTAGTCAATAAAATAAATATTTGGCCTATGAAAAATCAGCTCCAGTCCCCCAATCTTTTGTGGAGTCAAGGATTCATTCCATGTATATATGGCTGTAAGCAATGCTTTTACAAACATATTCATAGCTGACATCAGATACCTGAACCAGATAACCTCGATCAAAATACAAATAATAAACCTACAAAGGTGTTAACTGAAACAGTGCAACTTTATGTAAGTTCAGCTAGAGAATACTTAAATTGAAAGATGTTAAGGACAAAAATTAAGAGGCTCCAAATACGCAGGTAATACAGTCAAGGTTTCCAACCTAATTTTAAGGGAAATCATAATTAAAGACCTGAAAGTCCTTTCATAACCTTCTCAAGCTGGACTGGCCATGAGGAAAGGGAAAAAGAGAACTGGTATTATGTACAACACTGTACACCATCCTCAGTAGGTCACTGGTCTTTTAAATAATCTCTAGCGAACAAATAAGATTTCAGAAAGTTTTTAGTAGATAATTACACTTCCTGATTTTGTAATTAGTGGAACTACATGTAATTACATAATAATTATGACGGTAATTACGTAATTAAGATGTATAATTATGTAGTAAAAAACATTATGGAAATAAAAGCCATCAACTGTATAAGCACAATACATTTTTAAAAATAAATTCTGTATCATCTGTTTAAAGCTACCATTTTCCTCAAAATATCAAAGTGATTATGAGCCATCACTGGCAAGTTCTAAAATATATTTCTTATGTGATTTAAAAATCATACAGATAATTGTATCTTTTAAAAAATCTCTTTAAAGCCTTAGCTTTACATTATCCTTCTGCCTAGGCACATGTATACTGAATGGATTATACAGAGTTAAACTGTTTATCTATTTCCAATTTCTACTAAAATAGTAATAAAAAAATTACCATCAATGTCAGAACTGTGTTAGCTAAAAGACAGGATTTTGGTGTTTGGTTTTTTTTTGGCGTACACTGCCAGATCCATCAAACTTAAGGGTCTTCTAAAAGGGAAAACATGCTAGTCTTGCACTTTCCACTAGAAAAAAGAGCTTACTGTTGTGAGAAGCAGTGATCATCAGAAGAAGCCTTGTCACTTTGACTTTCACTTAACAACAACAAAACTGCCCCCATCAAAAAACAAATCCAAACTTTATTGATATGAAACCAGAAATACAATGTGTCTGTAAGAAAAATACCAGAGTTGCAGATAAAAAAGAAATAGTGAAGAAAAAAGACCTTTAAAAGTACTTTTTGTTAGAGAAACTCACAAAAGAACTGATAAAGAAGGTAGAAAACATTAGACAGACTACACCATTGAATGGGTTGTAGTAAGTTGGCATATATCTATATATTTAAGTAGCAAAAAGTCCTGAAATGCATATGAGAAGATACTCTTCACTGAAAAACAGGTGTGAAAGGAGAGTAGCAACATACTCAGACTTTACAAGGGTTTTAGGAGGATAAATAAAAGAGGGATATGACAGAACCACAGATTACTACAGTATAAGATAAAAAGGTAATTAACCACGACAAAGCCTTAGGTTGCATATTCATACATTAGGATGCCTTTCCGTTACTTGTCTGTGTGCCTCTGCTCTGACTGTAGAAATAGCATTAGTAGTTCAGCACAGCACTACAAAAATTCTGCTGCACTTTGGGAGAATTCAAGTTACCTACAAGAAAGCTGCGGAGGGACTTTATTAAAGGGCCTGTAGTGACAGGACAAGGGGGAATGGCTTTACGCTTAAAGAGGGTAGAGTTAGATTAGATATTAGAAAACAATTATTCACTATGAGGGTGGTAAGACACTGGAGGAGGAGGTTGTCCAGAGAAACTGTGGCTGTCCCATTCCTGGCAGTGTTCAAGGCCAGGTTGGATGGGGCTTTGGGCAAACTGGTCTAGTGGAAGGTGTCCCTGCCCATGGCAAGGGACTTGGAACTTTATGATTTTTAAGGTCCCTTCCAACCCAAACCATTCCATGATTCATCCCACCTGCAACATTACAATATGCAATGGAAAAATCTTCATTAATAAAAATCATTTTATTAGCTGTACAATCCACAGTAAATACACTGCTGTCATGCCACAGATTTTCCACATTGTGGACATATCATAACAGTTTTAACTCATTATTTCCATTTATTTCATTCACAAGCTGAAGAAATAACAATATGTAACTTTGAGGTGTCACAATCCGTAAGTCTGCCCAGAGAAGGAGTTATAGAAATGTACAGTGCAATGGGATTTATTTAGATATTGTAGGTTTAACTAAAAGACCACATGAGCAGAAATAAAATGGAGAAAAAAATTATACTTCTAATGTTAAAAATATCCAACTGGCAACAAAAGAAGTTGCGATCATTATGGGAGGATAACTTAAGATTTAAAGATCAGCTAACTGTTTATACATTCCTCCAAAAGGGCCAACAAACCTAAGGTAAACACTTTTTAATAGTTTTTGCTTTCAGAAAAGTTAGTAAGATTTAAAAATACTCAAGAAACGGTGACTCAAAAAAAAATGTAAAAATGTTCAGAAATCTTCCTCTTCAAAACAACACATTAAGGAAAAATGAACAAATGCTTCTGGAGATACGCTCTAAGATTACATTCTTGGAAATTACTATTTTACAATCTCTTTAAAACAACATGATTGGAAGACAAAGTACTTGACAGCAAATGTGCAGCAGAGCATTTGTTTGCTGGGATGTAAAGATCACTATAGTGAGCTGAAGTCAGCTCAGTGATAATGTCTGGAGATGTGACGCAAACAGAAACATTTTGTTTATTGAGCTGTACTCTCTGGAAAGAGATATGCTGACTTCCATCTGTTGCCATCTTAAAAATAAATGCACATACATATACGCACATAGGTTATTCATATGATTTCTCCTTATCTTCCTCTGGAAAATGCATGTAGGTAACTACATTCCTTTATTTACTGCAACAAGTTGTAGCCTGTATATTGATAAGAAAGTGGCAAATTGTTCTGATGCCAGAAGTCTCCACTTCATTATATTAGTTTCACATTCAATACAATCCTTCCAGCTCCATCTCACACCTGTACTCCTCCTGTTATCTGACTGACCAACCACAATGATCTCAGCTTAGGGATGTCTCCTTGCTCAGACCCATCTTTTCAACCCTAATTGCAGTTTGTGTGTCTCCTTCAGTCTCACCACCATCAGGAGCACACACATTAAACCACACTGACAACCAGCCCTGCCAACATCCCGATTATACCTTCTTTCAGAGAGTTACAAAAAAATTTCCGTTGAAAAAACCCCAAACCAACAACAAAATCACTCCAACCTGCTACGTCGCACACGAAGTTATGACCATACAGAGGAAAAACACCCAGCACTGAAATGATGGGATTCACACAAATATTCAGAGCTGAATTTTATTTTTTTATGTCTAGATCTAACACCCTAGAAAAGTTTAGTTTTTCCCAACATAATTTTGCACTTTAATAATCCATAGAGTAAACTAGGCACTTCTGGTGCTTGCATGGAAGAGTGGAATGATTCACACACAAAGCTGTGGTAAAAGTGTGAAAATATGTGTTCTGTTTCATAAAACTGCGGCCCCTAAGTACACATTCAAAATAATTGTATTTCCACAAATCAGCCTATACTTCAAAGATTTAGGTCTCCCTAACAAACGGTAAAACATTCAAGCACTTTTCCCAAAGTTATCTTTCTCTTATCGTTTCTGTCTTCTGCTTATCCATAAAATGGATATGCCTAGACTTTTTGGAATCAAAGAACCATGGGCTCAATAGTTGAAAATATTCTGGGAAAGAATACACCACAGCACCTTTGCATTTCTGGCTCTGATGTATTTAAATGCCCTGCAAACATTTGTGACCTTCCCTCTCTTTGAAACAGGACAGTGGAAAGGTGGTGGCTTTCAGCCCTATTCTACAGTACAGAATAGAAGGCCATCCTACGACCAGGATCCCATTTCCCTAGAAGAAAATGCAGTGCCATAAACAACCTCAGTGATATCATTAATGCTTTAGAATAATGCTGCAGTCATTGTGAAGAAAAAGACTGACGTAACTCTGCTCCTGCTACTTCTTACTGTTCACCTAAGTAGTAATGTCTAAATAAACTCAAAACCTAGCTCTGAAAAACTAAGTGTAAGAAAGTGCTGAAAATGTTCTGAGTAAGTTGCTAGTCACAATGGAGCCTTTTTTCCTTTCCCAGTTTAAAAGATAATTCAAACCAAACAGCTCTTATGGTGCTATTGGTATCTGTAAATCAGGGGGCATGGCACAGGGATATTGAAACTTAAACTGTTTTTTGACCCAATACTAACTGTGCAACAGTTTCTAATTTAGAAAGGAAGCAAAGGAATTTCAGAATTTCACTTTGTGTAGTATGACGACTAAGAACCTTGCACTGTATCACTATGTTAACATACTAAACCATATCATCATAACAGACCTTAAACTTCCAGACGAAACACCTATTTGAAGGATAAATGCTGCTGTTAGTAAGAGCATTAAAGACCCGTAACTATATAATCCAGGTATTTCTGGATGGTACAACTGACAACTAATTTCTCCAGTCACTCAAACAAGAAAACATCATGTAGACCAATCAGCTTATTTTTGATTCTTACAGGGAAAAGAGTGACCAACAGCAATATGTAATGATTACAGTAGATCACAAATAAAACATGAGTGAACGATGCTGTTGCAAATGCTGTAAACACCATACTGGTATAAATGGAAGGACAGTCTGCAAAACATGTTAATCCTTCTCCTGTATCCCACTGTAGCAGACCTGACCTACTGGAGGTTTATACACAAACAAACAAGACAAAGGGAAAAAAAAAGCCCCACCAAAGAACACCCCCACAAACATGCAGAGAAGTGGAAAATAATTCAGGTTAGTTGTTGAAAGAGCCTTACAAGATAGCATACGGGTTTTAAATCTGGAAAACTCTCTAAGAGAATAGTCTATCACCCACTGTGCACAGAACAAGCTTCAGAAAGCAAAATTCATCTTAAGATATAAAGAGCAGCTCTCTACAGCAGATGCAGCGAAGCACCAGAAAGAATTGGCTGTAAAACTTGACAAGTTTGTAGAACCTGCACCACCACAGGATTTTTAAATTTGGCCTACCTTTAAGACATAGGCTATGGTATTGATTCTCTTACAGGAAAAGGGAGAAGCTTGGATGTCTTTTGGAACTCCCACTGATTTTACAATTATTATTTCAATGAATAGTATGGACTTCAATATAAACAGTTAACAAACAAAACCTGTTCTAGATTTTAGATTCTATTTCAATGAATAGTATGGACCTTCAATATAAACAGTTAAACAAACAAAACCTGTTCCATAATTAAGGTTCTGTATTTTGAAGAGGCAGGTATAGAAAATGCAAATGAACTAGTAGCAAAATCTCAAGGTTCTGAATGACAGAAGACATTAATTCTTTCAAACTATAATGGAAAACACATTTATATCTTGAACCTCTAGCCATTGAAAATTCTTTCTTTTTACAGAAGAGCACTCCAAGATGGATAACACCTAAAGCTGCTGTTAAGAACAAACAGAATATACAAGAAAGAAGAACTAGTCTTTAAAAATTCAGGAAAAACTGCAATAAAAGGTGGATTTGACAAAAGTCTGTGCAATTTAGGCTCAGAACAACATCCCAAAACAAAGTTAAAATCCTCCCCAAACCAAAATCAAAACAACAGTGAATAAGTGCTCTAGTCACATAAAAAATAAAGAGAAGACTGAAAATACCAAAGATGTACAAAACATACATTAAAATTTGCCACCATTTTTAATAAAAGCAAGGATGTTGATCACAGGTCAAAGACAGAATGGCTTGTGAACGATGGCATGGAAATAATTTTTTTCTTGGCTTTCAAGGGAAAATAAACACTTCACATTATGAGGGGGAGTTGACTGAACTTCCTTTTCAGAAACAAAGCAAAATTAGCATATAAAAATTATTTCAGTCCTACAGAGTTTTACATCAAGTGTATCAAATCAGGAATATGCATTACTAGGAAATAGAACACTGGCATCTATAAAATAAAAAGGTGACCAAAATAAAATAGGCAACTATTCTCAAGTTCTGGTTGTGTTTTAGAGCAATACAAAGATGTCTTCCTCCCAGAAGATACCTAAAAAATGGGACAAAACTGTACGTAGGTTTACCAGACTCACCTAGTTAGTCTCTTTGAAGAGAATTGAATTTAAATGGTAAACAGATCTAACTTGTCTTGCCTTAACACCTTAATACCTGTTGTGGCATCCAGACTGAAATCATTAGCTGGCTGAAGAATATACAACTTTCAAATAGCTACGAAAAAAAGAAAAATACATCATGCTGAAAGGTGTCCAAGAGAACAGAAAGCTCTAGCACAGTTCTTCCAATTCCTGACAATTACTCTGGAAACCAATCTTATTGAACTTTCTCCAGTTAGTGATGAAGGTCCAACAAATATTTTCCAATTAAGGCAGAAGGTGTGAAATTATGTGAATGCAGAAGCCCCCATACTACTTTTTTTAGAGATATTAGCCTTGAATAATAAAATTATAAATGAGATTAAGCAGGCCAAAACGACGGAAACCAGGAAAACCAAAGTAAACCAAAATGCCATGAACTTGAGATATGAACTTATGATTCTGAAATGATGGGAGAAAAAAAACACCACCCAAATCCTTCAAATTTCTCAGGATTTCTGTCATTACTTAACTACAAGTTAATAACATGAACAGCTATGAACAGGACATAGGTGACTCCAGAAAACATCAGCAGAGGTACTTCCAGCAAAAATACAGATCCAGTGTACAAGATGTTGGATAGATACCAGCTAAAATACCATGTATTTGTAGTTTCTCATCCTGACAGATTAATTCAACCTAGAAAATACAGCATACAGGAATGCTAAGAGTAAGGATCATGCATCAAAGACCAGTTCTTCCTAAAAAAAGCCAAGAGTGTCTCTGCCTTAGTTTAAAATGAAATAGAAATGTTACCACTGTTCCCAAAAGCATAGTAGAGAACATCAAGGAAGGGAAACAAACATTTAAGGAATGGACATTAACCAGCCACAAACAAGTCAGAATGGAAAAATTCTAGTGAATTTTCAGTCAGCACAGATTAAGGGTCTGAAACAGATCTTGAACAGCAGGGAAAAGGGAAGAACCACACACAGATTTCAAAATTAAGTGCCATAAACTTTCAGTCCTTAAAAATGATGTGGTCTGCAGTAGCAACGATTGGATGCGATCATCCATGAAGTCCCTTGTACTCTTATGTTCTTACATTAGGCAAGAGATCTACACATGAAGTAATCTGGTTTCAGCTTGCAGTAGCATCCAGCATATAACAATATTCCTTCAGCACATCTCCAAAATTGTATTAACCTGGAGGTCTAATTGTATCAGGCTGGAGATCACAGGTTATACAGTGTGACCTTCTTTGGATGTACAAAGACATTCTGAAATGCAAGCACCAGACTGAGTTTTGTTTAGTCTCTTTCCATCAGCCAGGAACCTATCTTGTGACGCAAGGCAGGAGTAGGGAAGACAGCCACAGCAGTGCAGCTATTAGAGTAGTAGTAGCAGCCTCCAGCTGCAGCACGTTTTCTTTACAGACACCACCAGCACTGCACAGAGGGTGCAGTGGAAGTGCTCTCTGTGGACAATGCACTTCAACAAGTGAGACCCAAACATGGCTTTATTCAGAATTCCACACATTAGCTCACCTTCAGAAATATTCTTCTGTCAGTTTGAAAATCACTTAGCTGCACAAGAACCGGTGGATCCATTACAGCTTGGAAATGTTTTAGTTCAGAAATGTTATGGTAATGGAGAGAAGAAAAAAAAAATCCTCCTACATTAGCTTGATCTGTATATTTAAGAGAGCTTTGTAGACAATTAGCACTACTGCTTTTCTTGTGCTATCATTTTGTCCCTGATAAAAAGTGTCTCTCAATACTAGTAGCTGAACGTAAGTTTTAATTTTGTATACATACATTTTAATTAATCTATTTACTGAA
>NW_026901276.1:2387500-2402500 GCF_033783945.1 Neopsephotus bourkii
ACATATACATTTTTATTTTTTTTTACCGATAATGTCCTAGTATCACCTTCCCTTTAGCTTCCTGCCACATCCTACCACTAGTAATAGGTAGAAAACAAAAGGGTTTCAAGATTTTCATGTGCGTAAGTATGAATATTATAGCATACTTATGAATGCATGGGAGAGGTACCCCAAATTTAAAAGGACTTCAGGAATTACTTTATATCACCACTGCTTTTGTTTCCTTATTTTCTGATAACCTGCAGGTTTAAAAGTGGGAAGAAAGTCCAATTTCTAAAACTTCAAATCCCAAGTAGTATTTTATGTTTAATGGTGATTTCTTTTGTGTAAAGAAAACCTGACACCCCCAACATTATGGCAAGAACTTGGACTAAATTTGTATTATCATTTATGCTTAATTTCTTCCCATGAAAGACTGAATGATGAGTACGTGAAAAAAACCCTCTATTTGGAAGTTCTTATTTGTTCCATGATGCTTGATTTCTTGATTTCATTAAGAATTGACTTCAGCAGCTAAGTCTGCTTCTTTCACAGCTTCCATTCATAGCAAGAACACATTGTTCTTTCCATACAACCAAACACTGTTTTATTTGAAATTGCATTTAAAACAGCAGTGAAAAGATGAAGGAACCAAAGGTATATAGTTTGCATTCAGCACAGTTATTCACTCCTTTCACATAAAAATTAAGCTTCTAATATAAACATAAGAGACGTAATATTCATTGTGCTTGACCAACAAAATATTAAAGAAATCTAGGTTGAATATGGTTGCAGAACTGAGGCCAGCTGTGCATCTTCAGCCTGCCTCCCCAGGAAAAATTGTTTATGAACACTGGAAAAGCAAACTTTCATGACTAAGCACAAAACTAGGGTACAAAATGCTCAGTTATGAAAAGCAAATAATCCCGCTCAGCTACCACACACAACAGGGAATGCTCACTGGGAAATACATTAGGAAAGGAGACTTCACAGATGCAAAGCATTTATATTTTTGGAGTTCCTGAAGGTCAGCTGTGCCTCTACAAGTGCCCAAGTCCACTTTGTTTGCCTGCAATGATTAGCTTCATATTTGTCTTGTCTCTACAGCTGCTGATGTTTGAACAAGTCACTGAAGGGTACCACCATCTCTTCTTCTAGGACAAATGCCTAAAAACTCAGCTCCAGAGTGAGGCCCCAGCTCACTCCACCTCTCAGGCCCAGTAAACTGTGATGTGTTTTTCCACATCAGAACAATATTTCCAGTAGGGAATGGCCTCAGCTACATCAGTTCCTAGCAGTGTACGCAATGAAGAGGGGATTTCTCCAGAAGAACCAGACACAGGTTTGCAACCCTTCTGACAAGAACAGAGAACTGAATTTGGTTTTCTTAATCTTGCACAAAGAGAGTGGGGAAATTGCCAATATCAACCTTTTCTCCTCTTTCAGAGGTGTCAAAGCGCATCTCTTTGAAAGTAAGCGGACATAGGGAGATTCCACTATTGGCGACCGTCTTACTACACTAAACACAGTGCCTGAAGAGAACTTCAGATGCACATTTCTCACCAGCATTTCTGTTATGGAAGAAAGGTTGGTGGCAGCTGCATTTTGGTGTTGAAATTAGAAGGCTCTCGCTCAGTTTTGGCTGTTTTAGATTATACATCTCAAGAAACTTGAGTTGAGATGTCTCATTCACCTCATTCTCCTCCATCCTGTTAGCAGACTGCCTGAGTGGCTTAAGACACCAACCTTTAACATCCATTTAGTAGCTAAGGGCAATACGAAGACCTAGAGAATCCAGGTAAAAAAGGTCTATGGAAACAAAAATGGCAAAAACAAACAGAAGGAAAAGCTGATGGAAATTCACATCAGCAAGGTAGCAGAAGACTGAACTAATGATTCTATTTCTGATGTTTCACTTACCTAGATATAGTGCTATTCTATTAAAAACACCTTTTAAGTCTCTTGAAAGTATACATTTGAACAGGCTAGGAAACTAAACACCCTACTTAAGATAGATTTTCTCTGAACTGTTGTGAGTTCCTGTATTAACTGAAGTAATATGTGATGGTCAATGCTTTTTCAATGCTTTTCAGATTACTCATATTCCTCTACAGTAGGTAGTCTTTCGTTTACTCTTTGGCATCTCCTAAATTCTTGTAGTTCTCTATAGTCCCACCACTCTCATGATCCCCTAAATCTTTTCTGCATTCTTTTTTTTCCCTGCCCTACTGCTTTCTTCTGCATTTGACTCTCTTCCACTTCTTCAAGCCCACTCTGTGGTGGTGTTATTTTGTATTCTTTCTCATTTACTCTGTTGTGTCACCTATGACTTTATGGATGATGAAGTCAACAAGAAATTAAAAAAACCCCACAAAAGCCTTCCCCTTCTAGTTTGCTAACTCTATTAGACTGCTTTACAAAGGAGATAATTTCCACAGGCTACAGAAGTTATTTGTATTACTGCAATTAATTATAATACAAAACAGTGGCACCACTTCATTAATCAGCTGCTTGAGAGAGTTACTTTTGTGAAAAGCCGTTTTGGTAATTTGATTAGAAAGAACAGTGGCTCTTACTACTGTGATATGATTCAGCATGTCCATCAAACAAATCCTTTAGAACTATTTCTTAATACTTTAAAAACAGGAAAGAAAGAGGAGGAAATAGAAGTCTCTTGGCAGAAAAATGTGTCTCAGAGGCTCTTTCAAGGCTTAGAAGTAACAGAGCAAAGCGTACAGGAAATACTTCAGTGCTTTGAGAGGCATTTCCTCCCCTCCCCCCCCTTAGAAAGATGCAGTAATTAAAACCTAATTATTATCTTCATTTTAAACAAAACCTAAAGTGAATACCAATTAATAACAACATACTAATGAGCATCTGCTGTGATGAAATTGAATATGAATGTGCTGCAAATTTCGGGTAATTTATTTTTTCGGGGAAGTGCCACTGGTCTTAATCTACTGCTGGAAGATTGTACAGACTGTACACATTTTCCATCGTGTCTCTTATGTGCAGCAATTTCTATTTCCAAAAAAAGGGCATAGCTCAGCTTTGTGCATGTTTATGTATACAAATGCCATCCACACTACAATGATTTCAAGGCAATAACCTGAAGCATAAGACCATGTTTTACACGCCTCACATATTCTTTTGTAAAACGAGGGCAGTCACATTGCACCAGGTTCACGCAGCCCCTGCCCACCATCATATTCTGAAGGCAGACACTCCTGCACAGAAAGAGCTCATGAGGTGTGAATTAATGTTACACTACAAACTCATAACACACATGCCCCTCACCTCATGCCTATGCTCATGTATACTGAAGTCTGGTCTCCTTTGCATCACAAAACCTAGTTAAAACACAGTGGTGGTCTGTGTCGAACAGGCTGAAATAAACTGTGCATCTAAAATAACTACTTCACATAAACCAAAAAGGTGAAAGAAAAGTACATCTAAATTGCAGCCCTTATGCTTTAGCACACTGCACCCAATTATGTAGGGGTGAGTGTGGTTTCCTTCTTTAACCCTCCACGCCTCAATCAATATTGTTTTTTTAAGCAATTATGACTCGCAGAGTTCATTAAAGAAGTAAAATGAAACTGAAACAGGTATGGCAGGATCTGGATATGATGAAATTTTTCCCTAGTACTTTTGTTAACATGGACTGTATGATCAAAGAAGAGGTTCTTCCATATACATGCAAGGGTCAATGTAAGAAAAACCCCAAACAAAAACTCTCCAAAAGCACAGCATAAGACTTGATATTCTTGTATATTAAGTAACTGAAATGGCAAGAACTTTTGCTGGTTTAAGTCCTGTTTAGCAATTAGTGAAACCATTACAGAGGATCTAATTATGAAAACCAATTGTGGACTGCAATGCCAGCAGAAGCCAGAACAGAGAAGCGTGTGAGGAACAGAGTGAAGAACGGATGACAATACCTGCTGACAAGGAACACTGGACTGAATGAAGGGGTTGAGAGAATACCTCCAGGGTGAATTCTTGTAATACTGTTGTTAACCATTTTCATTAAGAAACCCTGGAGAAAAAGCATCTGGCTATTAACAAGATTTAGGAGTCATAAATATGGCAAAATAGAAAGGGAAGGAAATTTAATAAGCAAAATATATTCCTATATATAAAGAAATATAACCACATATAAATAAAGAAAAAAAAGGCCACAACAAAGCACCTAAATGAATTCTCTAGAACCAGGAAGTCCCAAGCTGGAATTGTTCTGATATGAAGATTCCTAAGACGATGCCTCAAGGCACATGGCACAGACACAAGGTGATCAGCAAGTGTCAGCAGACTGGGAGTTACTCAACCTACAGAGGTCTGGAGGAATAGAGGGATGAAGCTGTTGAACCACTAATACTGGTGGATCACTTCTACTTAAAGCTGGCAGTGTAGGCAGACATGAAATAAACCATGTTCTTCCTTAGAGGCATGCTGTTTTTCAAACAGAAAAGCTGAGTGTCACCTCTGCTTAACATCAGTCTCTCATTTTAATATGTATGCAATCTTCTCCCCTGTTCCTGGTCTTATATGTGCTCTACTGCTCATCTGAGCATGTGGCAAACCAAATTCAACTTGCTAATCCAGCAAAAATACTCACCTCTTTTCTAATATGGCAGAAAACTAACCCTTTGAATCTAATTACCTCCCTCTGTGGTCAACAGCTGACACAAAGCAAAGCAGCAGACTGCATGGTAGGTGATGTGAATACACCAGACTAGCTGCTGCTAGCAAGGGAATACAGTATGTACCCCTGTTTTTAGTTTGGGGTTGAAGCTCTGCCTTGCACCCAGTACTCAAGCAAAGAAGTGGTGAATGCTCCATTCCTGGAAATGTTCAAGGCCAGGTTAGACAGAGCCTTGGGCGACATGTCTACTGTGAGGCATCCCTGCCCATTGCAGGGAGGTTGGAATTAGATGTTCTTAAGGTCCTTTCCCACCCTAACCATTGAATGATTCTATGATTTGAGCAGAGAAATAAGACCTAGCAGTGAGAACACAAGTCTTAACTAAGAAGTACTCTTTTTGGGGGGCCCCCCCCAATCACTTTCTTCACATCCTCTCAGTATATGTCATTGTGAAGTGTTCTTTTTTCTAAAATTTTCAGCATTGAGGTGTTTATGACTAATTTTTGATATTACTAATATTTAATACAGTTACACAAGGGACAATCATGGCTCAGGAGATTATATGCCTCGTCTGTTCATACTGGCATATGAATACAAGGACCTGTAATCTTAGGTTTCTGGTCGAAGGATACTTGACACTGGTACTTACAGCAACAGGAAAAAATGTTTGGATAAAACCAAGTCTTGTACAATTTACAACTTTGCATTCTAAATCAGATGAATGTAACATATTTTAAAATTATAATTTAATCTGTAATCTGCCTCATGGACCTGCAGAGGCTCTAGAATATTCATGTTCTCCCTCTGAAAGCAGTATCACTGTATAACTGAGTAATTTGCAAGCTAACTAGTCTGGAGCCTACACTGATGTACTTCAGGATGGGGATTGTACAAAAATTCTCAAAACTATTATCTACAGCAGAAAGGTTAAGATTTAAGGTATTTCACAAAAAATCAAACTTAAAAACTTTTTTCACAAAAAATCAAATTAGCTTTACTGGACAGCTGACCAACAACAGACATTACTCTGGAACTGGACTTACCCAGCAGCAGATAGAAGCAAAACTACAAAATTGTATCTGCCCAAATGCATTGAACGTTACACTGGTGAAGCACCAGCATGATACCAAAATCAAGTGTATTTTAAGAGCCTCTGATCAAGAATATTTGCACACTTCAAATAAACTGGAGCTTGAATTAAGCAGTGTGTATATATATACTCTTAAAATTTCTGAATTACCTGAACCTTGGCAATCTGGGGTAAGAAGTAGTTAACAGAAAAGACTTGGTAAAACAAGATTAAAATTGAAAACCACCTCTGTATAGCAAAGCTGTCATTTTGCTCTAGAGATAAAGTACCATGGCCAAATGGTTCCTCAGGCATTTTAAATGTTACAGAACAAGCTAGTACAGCTCCAGACCTTTGTCTCACTCTAGAGAACTGATGGATCTACTCACCGAGTGAAAAGCACTCATGACAGTCAACTATAAGTCATCTTCTTACTTGAAACAGAAAAAATAAGCACAAGCATAGGATCTCTCATCACTGAACAGAACTCTTTCACCTTTTAGGCAATTTCATGTGCTTCCATAAAAAATTCTAAAATTACGATGTTCTCTGTAACAAAGAAACTCTACATATCCAGGAAACACCTTACAAAAAGATGTGTTACTACAAAAAAATATGTTCCTACCACTGAAAGAATCAGTTAGGAACCTACAGCCCAAATCTGCATACAGAATACCTACTCTCACTCATGGAGAGCTGTTCCTCATGAAGAATTCATACCCTATTTCTCAGGACTCAAATTTTCCTCAGCTGGAAACCAAGTAAACCAAATGGGGCCCAACCATGAAGAAATTTTGAAGCCACCTTACTAAGAGTAAATTCTGCTTGCAGGGAAAGAATCTGTAAAAGGTAGCTCCTAGACTAGAACCACAAATCAAACATCTACCAGCTGCAGTCCGTTTTCATGACAGAGAGAAGCCATTACTAGAGGTCTGAGGCTACTAGAGGTATCATAGAGAACTTTGTAAGCTGCCCTTTTATCATTTCATGCACTCTTCTGACATGTTCAACAATGCTTTTGTATTACCAAGGATGAACAAAAGGTTACTCCTCATTTAACGAAGCACATTCTGAGTCTTCTGTCTGCTTGTGAAGACAGATGTGATGTTCAGATGCAGGGTGCTAGGTATAACATGAATAATATCTATAAAATAATATATATATTACATAAATATAATATATATATGATATATAATGGAAAAAGTTGACAGAACAAGTCCCGTTCTCCCAGTGAAGACTGTAGTAGAGGTAACATGCTTCAATTTGGAAGTAAGATATTTCCCTTTACATAAATGATTTTAATCTAGCTCTGTATTTGCAACTTTGATTTTTATTTACTTTAGAAATAAAATTTTTCTTCACTGATTGATACACTTTACACAAACATTTGGCACTTGTCAGCTATCCAGAAGCATGCACTATAAAAGTGCAATCTGTGTAAGCAACTTGGCCTAATCATATTTATTTAAATTATAATTTGTTAAGAAAAGGGTAACATTGCTTTCTTTTCTGCAAAATAATTTACTAATATTTGTGAAAGCTTTTTTTAACTGAATCTTGATTATCATTCAGCAAGCACAAGTACAGTATTTAAAAACTGGTTTATTAGTAAATAACACTATAAATAAGCTCGACACAGAAGCAAGAAAGCTTATCTAAATATATCTTAGACGTAAAAGTGTGCATGTGAAAACAAAAAGAGAAGTACCACAGAGAGGGAACTAAACATGCTGTTTTGGATTACCATATTCCTGTTTCTCAAGACTTCAGGACTCATTCCCTCAATTCTAGGCTCTAGCAAGAGAGCAAAAAATTTGAAAAGCTAGGTTTTCACCTGCAACTCCCAGTTTCTCAATTTTTAATAAATTATTGTTTGAGTTCAAGCAGTTAAATAATGTGTAGCAAGGAAGATATCTGCTGCAGAGGACACTATTTTATGTAAAGCAAATCTGGCATTTCACTAAATTCTAAAGACTTGGAGTCAATGTTCCTTCTCGTTGATCTTATTTATTTTTTTTTCAATTAAGACATAAAGAAAACTAGGCTGAGATTGAAAATGCTTCAGCATCATGCTCCCTGAAACATTTTACTATTAAAAGATCAAAATTGTTAGAGATCGACTGAAGCCCCCATCTCTATGGTGTCAATAATATAAACAAACAACTCCTGAAGCTTCTTGGACTATGCAATATTAATGCTTCAGCTGGAAAAACATACAGACCTTCAATGCAGTTTACTAAATCCACTTTACTTACTCTGGAACCAGGATGTACACAGGTGACCTCTGTTAAAATAAGATCTTCTCCTGTTTTGGTTAGATAAACTAACCAAACAATGAGTTACAGTAGCACCTATGTACCTGTAGCAGAGCATATGATCAGCTTTATCAATGCAAGTCCTCATCTCATGTCTCTAAGCAGCTCTCTCAGACTTCAGTAGAATGTCTCTCTAGTAAATGCTAAAGAAAAGTCATGTTATGCAGATAATGAAATAAAGGAGAGCATTTTTTCTGTGGGTGACACCAAAACGATAAGATCAGTTGTGAACAAAGGCAGACCCCAGCAACTTATAAGGCAACTTTAGCTACTACCCTGGGTTGAAATCAATGGTACTTTAGGTACCAGACACAACTACAGTAACTCATTATGCTGCCATCTGCTCCTTCCACAAACAGTCAATATTACACAGGATTTATCCCCATATGCTTTCCTTTCTGGGCAAAACATGGATTATTTTAGATTTCTTCCTCCATAACTCAGAATGGATTCTTGAGCACTGAAAGTGCCACTGGCAGTGTGTACACTGATTTTGATGCATTTTATTTTTTTAACGCCATCTTCTCTACATATACCTCTAGCATTGTCTACCAGTCTAACAGCATCCTGTGACACAGGTTTCATCAGATGGTGCAAGTTTAAAATTGTTACTGAATGTTACTGTTGTCAATTTTGGAGATCACTTTGGAAAAACCCCAGAGATTCTGTCCTGCATCCTTCAAATGGCAAATCCAAACAGGAACAGAGAAAAGCATCAACCCTGAGATTATCCACAAAGAAAAGGAATTAACCCACTTAAGAACAGGCAAAGATTAAAAACTTCAGGTTTTGATTTTGTCAGCTGATCTGATGAGGTCAGTGCCTATGTACACTACAGGAGAAAAAGTGTGGGTCAAATATGCCCCCCCCCCCAATGAATTTTCATTCAAAAGGTGCTAAATAAAGGCCGGAAAAAAGTATACAAAAGCTTGAAGGATTACTCTGAAGATTCTCAAAATCTTCAATAATTGTTCAAACAATTTGTATCTGAGATACTAAAGTAACTTAGTAACACATGAAAAAGTAAATACACCAGTTAAAAAATGATCCTCTAATAACATGATGTGAATTATTTAAATAACCTATTCATTTTCATGGGACACCCCAAAACATGCAACTAATCTGTAATGAATTTAATAGTCGTGAAACAGACAGCTCTATAGCTCATTAATAACTGTAATCTATATAGTCCTTTTATTGTCATAGTTTATTGTTTTTAGTATGGACATAAGGGACTATGTGTTATCTTCCACAGATGGTTCCCATGTAACAGTTAAAAAAAACCAGAAATGCCCATCACCACGATTTACTGTAACTAGACCCGCATAATATCAGCAGTGGAGCTTTCTACATGTAGTTCATTAATGTTAATGATTCTGCGTGTAATCATCACAGCTCTGGAAATGATCAACTGTCAATTTGACATGGGGTGGGGACAGAGCACAAGAATGAAGATGCTGTTTTTTCAGTTCCCTGCTTATTATTTGGATGGTGTCTCCTTGTTTCTCGCAAGTGCAAGAAGTCCAAGCTGATTATTATTAACTGGGTTATTGTCACAAAAATTAAACTGTGAAGTTGCTATTAAAATTCTTCCTGCACAGTCAGTTATCCTAACCTCGGATATTTAGGTGAAGACCCAAGAGATAAATTAAAAACAACCCATATGAAGAATAGATACTTCCAAGCGAAGCATCCCCGCTAAATGAAAACTGTTTGTCAGCAAACTATTAAAAAAAACCCAACATTGTATTCTTAAGCATGCAGACTACCTTGAACAATCATCTTCAATGAATTAAATCTTAATGTTTCCACACTGAAAGAGACTGGTAACAATAACTGACTTCTCTAATGGGAAACCCTTTCAAAGTGGTTATTTTTACACGTAGCTGGAAGAAATACTGGTTTAAATAAAAATAACAGGCTTCTTGCTGCTAGAAAAAAGCAAAAGGTGTTGAACCACAGTAGCAATCTATGCAATAATTAGCTATGATTCAAAGAGCTCCTGCTACAAAGTAAACAAAATGGCAAATTTTTTCATCATGGAGAGTATACTCTGGCAAGTTATGGCTCTGACTGAGATGGGAGAAACCCCAGACACCAAGAACTCTGCTGAAACCAAAATGTGAATTGGTACACACTCGCAAACATGACAGAAGTGATCTTTCCACTGTTCCATCCTCTAGCTTAAAAAAGAGCTGTTGGTATTTAAGCATTAGACAAGGACAAAGAAGAACTGTTTTACACCTGTTTCTGCAGAGAGCTGCATACCATTACGTGAATGTCTAGGGCTTCTGGTAACTTCAGCTCCAGTTCTGTAAAGTTAGGGTATCTGCAAACAGTGTTGTGTGTTAAAAAAGTACTAAAGCAACGAGGCACTAAATATTCTAGCATCACCTATTCAAGAGAAAAATCTCAGGGGCTAGAACTTAGTGTGCTTTTTTTTTGCCAGTTCTATCTGGGCAGAACTATCTGGTTGTATTAGGAGTTTTGAATGCTCACATTCCACAAGTGAAGAAATTGTAAATTTACAACAAACTTAAACATAATACAGACAAACAAACTGCATACTGCTTCTTTGCCCTGTCCCCAAAACAGGGGTTAGGTTAGGTTATTTCTTTAAAAATTAAGTATGTCATTAAAATAATTATTTTACCACATACAATGGAAAAGACAGAAAGTAATCTGAAGGTTCCAAACACTCAAAGCAACAGGTCTCACAGACAAAAGTCTGTAGGAAGCTCAGAAGCACTAAGTGACAGCAAGCCTCACAAGAAAACTATGTATCTACTTTGCCTCATTTCTAAGTAAAATCTGGAGGGTAAGCTGGAAGAGGAATGTGGTACAGTTATTAACAGTATGAGTACCTCCAAGTAAAAGGGATATTTTGTCTCCAGGACAGAAGAAAAGCAGCTGGTTGTGACAGGAAGAGGTGGAGAACTTTCTTAACAGTGATCTGCTAAGAGCAACATTTTGTTCCTTTCAGTTTGACTAAACTCACTTTTAAAAGAATGTTCTCACTTTTGTCTCAGAGTAGTAGTCTAACGATCTATAACTGGTAGCTTTTCATTAGAAAGATATTTAACTTCTCTGATGATAGTATGAAAACTTTCCTGAGAAGTTCAATGTCATCTGATATGAAACTGGATTAGATGCTTCAAAGACTGGATTTGGTGCCTCCAAAGGAAGTTAAAATGCTTATCAATTAATACAAAATTTACTGTTATGGGTCTAGCAGTAGCAGTCAATTTTTCTCCTTCTTGGTAGCTGGTGCAGCGCTATGTTTTGACTTTCAGCCTGGGAACAGTGCTGATAACACCGGTGTTTTCAGCTGTTACTAAGTAATGTTTACCCTGACCAATAACTTCGCTGTGCCTACAACCTCTGCTAAGTGAATTTCATTCTCTTCCTGAGGAACCACGTTATTTTTCAGACATCAAATAGACCCATCTTGAAACTGCACAATGATGTCTCTGCATCGAGCCTTTTCTTGAATACACAATTTTAGATACCACCCAAATCTATCTTATAAAGTATAAAAGTAAAGAAGCTAGGTTCCAGTAACCAAAAAACAAAGCAGCTAAGCAGACTGTTTGTCATGATACATAGCTTAAAGAAATTCAGAACAGATCCAACAAAACTAAACCACTATTAGGCATGATGCTTGCTCTCCTTGGAGCAACTTCCCAATGCTTCTTAGGGGGTTGATGCTATAGCAAGGAACCACTAGTGAACTTGTGCTACTGCCATCACAGTACTCCAGTACCCTTTGAACAACAGAGGATGAAGAGATACTGGTAATCAGATTTCTTAAAATCTAACAAAATATAAGCAGGTTTGGCCATTCCATCCTCAAACGCACGTCCTACTCTTCCCCCATTAAACAAAGTCCCTTGTGTAGGCTGTATAAAAGCTTGTAGGAAGCTAAACATAATAAATCAATAAATCTTACAGTGAACATAAATCATGCAAAATTGAGACATTTACTTTGTTAAGTCAGTAAGGTTGTATTTCTGGGACTTAAAAGACAGCAAAAACAAAAAAGGAACCTGAAACTTAGGACTAGGGAAAGTGCTCACACATTCATACAAAATGTCAATCATGTAATCTTACATAACTAAGAATGGAAAAAAATTACCTTATCCTTTACATTACCATGCATCACCCCAGTGCCCAAATTACAGTGAATAAAAAGATGAACAAGGAAGAGGAAATTCCATCTGAGTAGAAAAATAACAGATTGACCAGAGGAACTGATCAAAGGATTTAGTAAGGGTATATAGAAAAGGTATAGGAAAAACGTATCTCTCAAAAGTTTCTGGCCTAGGAAAAACTGGATTGGCTTATTAGCCATCTTTCTAAGCCAGACAGGATGACAAAAGCACTCAATGAAAAATTCTTACTGCAGAATACAGTACCAATAATAACTGTCATTATTTTATAATCTTGTAAATTTCCCTTAAAAATATGATTTTAACATTGTTATTCTTAAATCTCATATAGTTTGTGTGCAGTGTTGCACAGCAAGACAATTGATTTCTACAGGTATGGCATCCCTGACACATAAACAGAAGCCAGCTTCACGCACATGCCATGTTCACAACACACACCAAGGTAGCTAAAAATATGCCTGAATCAAAAGCTACAAGGGAATTCCTCAGAAATATTACCTACCACTTGCCTTCTGCTTTCCACAAGGAAACTCTTTAGGATTTTTAATCTTCTTTATAAATCCAAGAGTCTTGCCAAGAAGGGTACATACATGTCAAGTTCAATATAGACAAATACAGCCAGTTGGGAAAGTTTAGCATTTCCCTCAGTCTTACATCTTTTTCAAAGACACATTTTTCTTCATTGTCTCTCATTACAACTTTTCATCTTTTATACACCAAATTTATATATCCCACTCAATTTTATTTTCACTCCACTGTACAAGTCTGCAATGGAAATTTGTTGAAAGGATGTCATCTTTAATACGTTTCTTCACAAGGCTTCAAGATTCTATTATCTACGTTAGGTTATCAAGAAATTTTTTTGCAAGGTGTTGCATTAGATTTCTTCAGTCAAGAACTATCAGTTCTCTTAATTAAAGTACAAGGGCACACTGCAAGTTCAAAATTACTTTGGGGGGGCAAAAAACTAGGGGAGGTGTGGATTAAAAAAAATAAAATTGTAGCCAACAATGAATAACGTTGTACATATAGTACAGCAAACCAGAGCAGCTGTCTCAAGCAGAGAACTCATTTTTATCATAGCTAGCGCATTTGGAGCTTCTACGTATTTCTGCAGTTGGGAAGACGAATAAGGCTGAAAGCTGACTGGAAGACATAAATTAGGTTAGATAACAACAGCCTTGTGTGGCAGCAGGAAAGCAGCCAAACCTCATACTATTTGTTATCCATGCCAACACACAGTTTTGTTAGGTGAGGATTTTTAAGTAGTTTTCAGCAAAGGGAAGAACATGCTAGCCTTCCCATCCTTATCATGAAGTATTCCTCTATATTGTGTGACATCTGGAACCTCGGAGTTGTCTTAACAAAATCACCCATGCAAAAACGTAGTCAGCAGGATCAAGGCATTGATGAACAATAAAATAAAAATCTGAGAAAACGGCAATATTTTCTTATCCATGTGGAAGTACTGAGAGTATTCTTCACCGTTTCTGCTACCTGGGTATTCAGAAGCACGATATTCAACAAATAATGCAGATCGTGAAAGCAAAGTAACCAAATGCATATACGCCTCTTCAAGCAAGAAGCTTAACTACTTCTGTCAATCCATCCAGCTCACAGACAGCAGACTTTCATGTTCTACGTGAGCTAACCCAAGGAGCAGAAAAGCATTTTCCCTAAATATCTCATCACAAGGTATTCAGAAACCTTAAAAGTAGCTGTTGCAGGGTTCTGCAAAGTCTCAAAAAGAGTTCAAGGTTTATGAGACAGGATATTCATATTTCAGTTTTGTCCACCACCAGGTGATTGAACAAGATAACCCTTCAGATCAAATTATGCTGAAGGTTTCACATAGCACCATAACACTCTCAGCATAACTTGCTCAGAAGCTTTTCACAAAGAAAGTAAGACTGAAAAAAACCTGTGTCAGGATGAAATCTGTTATCAATTATCATTTAGCTCCTAGAACACAGCTTTAACAAACGCTACTACATAGCTTCCATAACTTTCCCCACTTTTTTGCACTCTAGAAGGGAATCTCATTAACTGTGCCATCAAAATATCAAGAAATCCAAAATGGTGGTGAGTAAATTCCTTCATACTTTATGAGACATCCTCCTGTCCAACAACAAGCTCCACAGGAACTATTCTTATTAGAAGTTAGCTCTTCTCTGTTAGCCCATCTCTCCTTGTTCTATCATTGTCCAGCCCAATCTTGAAAGTACAGTTGGTTTCTGCAAGAGAGAGCTACTAACAGCACAAAGATATTCTACTGAGTGTTCCTCTTGCTGGACCTGTTTCTAGAAGTGAATCAAGCATTACCTTTCAGATGAGATGAAGGTGACACACAGCCATTAAGGGTCCTGTGGCACCTTCTGTTAAGTTCTGGTGGTTTATCCTAAGTGTCCTGGCAAAATTAACTCTACTAGACTACCGTTTGTTCAAATGCCTCAAGCTCCCTTTTCAGCTTCAGTATTCCTCAGCTCTTGCTCTTAGCTGCCACGTGGGTCCTCTAGGTTGTTAAACAGCTGCTGTGTTCAATCCTTGAGGTAGCTGCACTTCAGTGCTAAAGTAAGTGAACCTATATATAGTTTGTAAATCCATTTGTTATGTCTAAAGTACTTTGAGATTTAGAATGTGCAAGAATGCATATATATTAAGCTTTTTAAACTCTTAAAAAGGGGGACTGCCGTAACTGGCAGGATCCACGTTCAGTCACTTTGTACTTAACGGTTTGAAAAAAATTACATGCAAATTATTTAGAATTTTATTCCACTTTTCAAAGCATGAAGTTAAATGTTCCCATTTCTAAAAATAATAATA